>NW_026915613.1:0-9010 GCF_034315485.1 Pezoporus occidentalis | reverse complement strand
TCCCACAACAGAAGTGTCAGGATTGAAAGCTGGTGCTGGACCTGTTCAGCACACAATCACCTTTACATTGGTGCATCGGTCGCTTTCAGTTGCCCAGCAGCACAGTGAGTACAGCACGAACTTTTGGCTTCTCCTCCCACAACAGAAGTGTCAGGATTGAAAGCTGGTGCTGGACCTGTTCAGCACACAATCACCTTTACATTGGTGCATCCATCGTTGCTTTCACTGCTCCCTTTCATACAGGAAAAGCATTTGAATGGAATCAGTTCAGAGCCTGCTCTCTGCTGGCAGCAACACTGTCAGCACAGAAAGGACAGTGGCATCTGCTCCCACAGCAGAAGAACCAGCAGGGAAAGCTAGTGCTGGGCCTCTTCAGCACACAGGCTGCTTTGCAACGGTGTCACCATCATTGCAGTCTCTCCTCGGTTTCATACCTAAAACTCCATTTGAATCCAAATTCTCATCTGGTCGCTTTCAGTTGCCCAGCAGCACAGTGAGTACAGCACGAACGTTTGGCTTCTGCTCCCACAACAGAAGTGTCAGGATTGAAAGCTTGTGCTGGACCTGTTCAGCACACAATCACCTTTACATTGGTGCATCCATCGTTGCTTTCACTGCTCCCTTTCATACAGGAAAAGCATTTGAATGGAATCAGTTCAGAGCCTGCTCTCTGCTGGCAGCAACACAGTCAGCACAGAAAGAACAGTGGCATCTGCTCCCACAGCAGAAGAACCAGCAGGGAAAGCTAGTGCTGGGCCTCTTCAGCACACAGGCTGCTTTGCAACGGTGTCACCATCATTGCAGTCTCTCCTCGGTTTCATACCTAAAACTCCATTTGAATCCAAATTCTCAGCTGGTCTCTTTCAGTTGCCCAGCAGCACAGTGAGTACAGCACGAACGTTTGGCTTCTGCTCCCACAGCAGAAGAGCCAGGATTGAAAGCTTGTGCTGGACCTGTTCAGCACACAATCACCTTTACATTGGTGCATCCATCGTTGCTTTCACTGCTCCCTTTCATACAGGAAAAGCATTTGAATGGAATCAGTTCAGAGCCTGCTCTCGCTCCCACAACAGAAGTGTCAGGATTGAAAGCTGGTGCTGGACCTGTTCAGCACACAATCACCTTTACATTGGTGCATCCATCGTTGCTTTCACTGCTCCCTTTCATACAGGAAAAGCATTTGAATGGAATCAGTTCAGAGCCTGACTGTCAGCACAGAATGAACAGTGGCATCTGCTCCCACAGCAGAAGAACCAGCAGGGAAAGCTAGTGCTGGGCCTCTTCAGCACACAGGCTGCTTTGCAACGGTGTCACCATCATTGCAGTCTCTCCTCGGTTTCATACCTAAAACTCCATTTGAATCCAAATTCTCAGCTGGTCGCTTTCAGTTGCCCAGCAGCACAGTGAGTACAGCACGAACGTTTGGCTTCTGCTCCCACAGCAGAAGAGCCAGGATTGAAAGCTTGTGCTGGACCTGTTCAGCACACAATCACCTTTACATTGGTGCATCCATCGTTGCTTTCACTGCTCCCTTTCATACAGGAAAAGCATTTGAATGGAATCAGTTCAGAGCCTGCTCTCTGCTGGCAGCAACACAGTCAGCACAGAAAGAACAGTGGCATCTGCTCCCACAGCAGAAGAACCAGCAGGGAAAGCTAGTGCTGGGCCTCTTCAGCACACAGGCTGCTTTGCAACGGTGTCACCATCATTGCAGTCTCTCCTCGGTTTCATACCTAAAACTCCATTTGAATCCAAATTCTCAGCTGGTCGCTTTCAGTTGCCGAGCAGCACAGTGAGTACAGCACGAACGTTTGGCTTCTGCTCCCACAGCAGAAGAGCCAGGATTGAAAGCTTGTGCTGGACCTGTTCAGCACACAATCACCTTTACATTGGTGCATCCATCGTTGCTTTCACTGCTCCCTTTCATACAGGAAAAGCATTTGAATGGAATCAGTTCAGAGCCTGCTCTCTGCTGCGCAGCAACACTGTCAGCACAGAATGAACAGTGGCATCTGCTCCCACAGCAGAAGAACCAGCAGGGAAAGCTAGTGCTGGGCCTCTTCAGCACACAGGCTGCTTTGCAACGGTGTCACCATCATTGCAGTCTCTCCTCGGTTTCATACCTAAAACTCCATTTGAATCCAAATTCTCAGCTGGTCGCTTTCAGTTGCCCAGCAGCACAGTGAGTACAGCACGAACGTTTGGCTTCTCCTCCCACAACAGAAGAGCCAGGATTGAAAGCTTGTGCTGGACCTGTTCAGCACACAATCACCTTTACATTGGTGCATCCATCGTTGCTTTCACTGCTCCCTTTCATACAGGAAAAGCATTTGAATGGAATCAGTTCAGAGCCTGCTCTCTGCTGCGCAGCAACACTGTCAGCACAGAATGAACAGTGGCATCTGCTCCCACAGCAGAAGAACCAGCAGGGAAAGCTAGTGCTGGGCCTCTTCAGCACACAGGCTGCTTTGCAACGGTGTCACCATCATTGCAGTCTCTCCTCGGTTTCATACCTAAAACTCCATTTGAATCCAAATTCTCAGCCGGTCGCTTTCAGTTGCCCAGCAGCACAGTGAGTACAGCACGAACGTTTGGCTTCTCCTCCCACAACAGAAGTGTCAGGATTGAAAGCTGGTGCTGGACCTGTTCAGCACACAATCACCTTTACATTGGTGCATCCATCGTTGCTTTCACTGCTCCCTTTCATACAGGAAAAGCATTTGAATGGAATCAGTTCAGAGCCTGCTCTCTGCTGGCAGCAACACTGTCAGCACAGAAAGGACAGTGGCATCTGCTCCCACAGCAGAAGAACCAGCAGGGAAAGCTAGTGCTGGGCCTCTTCAGCACACAGGCTGCTTTGCAACGGTGTCACCATCATTGCAGTCTCTCCTCGGTTTCATACCTAAAACTCCATTTGAATCCAAATTCTCAGCTGGTCGCTTTCAGTTGCCCAGCAGCACAGTGAGTACAGCACGAACGTTTGGCTTCTGCTCCCACAGCAGAAGAGCCAGGATTGAAAGCTTGTGCTGGACCTGTTCAGCACACAATCACCTTTACATTGGTGCATCCATCGTTGCTTTCACTGCTCCCTTTCATACAGGAAAAGCATTTGAATGGAATCAGTTCAGAGCCTGCTCTCTGCTGCGCAGCAACACTGTCAGCACAGAATGAACAGTGGCATCTGCTCCCACAGCAGAAGAACCAGCAGGGAAAGCTAGTGCTGGGCCTCTTCAGCACACAGGCTGCTTTGCAACGGTGTCACCATCATTGCAGTCTCTCCTCGGTTTCATACCTAAAACTCCATTTGAATCCAAATTCTCAGCTGGTCGCTTTCAGTTGCCCAGCAGCACAGTGAGTACAGCACGAACGTTTGGCTTCTGCTCCCACAGCAGAAGAGCCAGGATTGAAAGCTTGTGCTGGACCTGTTCAGCACACAATCACCTTTACATTGGTGCATCCATCGTTGCTTTCACTGCTCCCTTTCATACAGGAAAAGCATTTGAATGGAATCAGTTCAGAGCCTGCTCTCTGCTGGCAGCAACACTGTCAGCACAGAATGAACAGTGGCATCTGCTCCCACAGCAGAAGAACCAGCAGGGAAAGCTAGTGCTGGGCCTCTTCAGCACACAGGCTGCTTTGCAACGGTGTCACCATCATTGCAGTCTCTCCTCGGTTTCATACCTAAAACTCCATTTGAATCCAAATTCTCAGCTGGTCGCTTTCAGTTGCCCAGCAGCACAGTGAGTACAGCACGAACGTTTGGCTTCTGCTCCCACAGCAGAAGAGCCAGGATTGAAAGCTTGTGCTGGACCTGTTCAGCACACAATCACCTTTACATTGGTGCATCCATCGTTGCTTTCACTGCTCCCTTTCATACAGGAAAAGCATTTGAATGGAATCAGTTCAGAGCCTGCTCTCTGCTGGCAGCAACACAGTCAGCACAGAAAGAACAGTGGCATCTGCTCCCACAGCAGAAGAACCAGCAGGGAAAGCTAGTGCTGGGCCTCTTCAGCACACAGGCTGCTTTGCAACGGTGTCACCATCATTGCAGTCTCTCCTCGGTTTCATACCTAAAACTCCATTTGAATCCAAATTCTCAGCTGGTCGCTTTCAGTTGCCCAGCAGCACAGTGAGTACAGCACGAACGTTTGGCTTCTGCTCCCACAGCAGAAGAGCCAGGATTGAAAGCTTGTGCTGGACCTGTTCAGCACACAATCACCTTTACATTGGTGCATCCATCGTTGCTTTCACTGCTCCCTTTCATACAGGAAAAGCATTTGAATGGAATCAGTTCAGAGCCTGCTCTCTGCTGCGCAGCAACACTGTCAGCACAGAATGAACAGTGGCATCTGCTCCCACAGCAGAAGAACCAGCAGGGAAAGCTAGTGCTGGGCCTCTTCAGCACACAGGCTGCTTTGCAACGGTGTCACCATCATTGCAGTCTCTCCTCGGTTTCATACCTAAAACTCCATTTGAATCCAAATTCTCAGCTGGTCGCTTTCAGTTGCCCAGCAGCACAGTGAGTACAGCACGAACGTTTGGCTTCTGCTCCCACAGCAGAAGAGCCAGGATTGAAAGCTTGTGCTGGACCTGTTCAGCACACAATCACCTTTACATTGGTGCATCCATCGTTGCTTTCACTGCTCCCTTTCATACAGGAAAAGCATTTGAATGGAATCAGTTCAGAGCCTGCTCTCTGCTGGCAGCAACACAGTCAGCACAGAATGAACAGTGGCATCTGCTCCCACAGCAGAAGAACCAGCAGGGAAAGCTAGTGCTGGGCCTCTTCAGCACACAGGCTGCTTTGCAACGGTGTCACCATCATTGCAGTCTCTCCTCGGTTTCATACCTAAAACTCCATTTGAATCCAAATTCTCAGCTGGTCGCTTCTCAGTTGCCCAGCAGCACAGTGAGTACAGCACGAACGTTTGGCTTCTGCTCCCACAGCAGAAGAGCCAGGATTGAAAGCTTGTGCTGGACCTGTTCAGCACACAATCACCTTTACATTGGTGCATCCATCGTTGCTTTCACTGCTCCCTTTCATACAGGAAAAGCATTTGAATGGAATCAGTTCAGAGCCTGCTCTCTGCTGGCAGCAACACAGTCAGCACAGAAAGAACAGTGGCATCTGCTCCCACAGCAGAAGAACCAGCAGGGAAAGCTAGTGCTGGGCCTCTTCAGCACACAGGCTGCTTTGCAACGGTGTCACCATCATTGCAGTCTCTCCTCGGTTTCATACCTAAAACTCCATTTGAATCCAAATTCTCAGCTGGTCGCTTTCAGTTGCCCAGCAGCACAGTGAGTACAGCACGAACGTTTGGCTTCTGCTCCCACAGCAGAAGAGCCAGGATTGAAAGCTTGTGCTGGACCTGTTCAGCACACAATCACCTTTACATTGGTGCATCCATCGTTGCTTTCACTGCTCCCTTTCATACAGGAAAAGCATTTGAATGGAATCAGTTCAGAGCCTGCTCTCTGCTGCGCAGCAACACTGTCAGCACAGAATGAACAGTGGCATCTGCTCCCACAGCAGAAGAACCAGCAGGGAAAGCTAGTGCTGGGCCTCTTCAGCACACAGGCTGCTTTGCAACGGTGTCACCATCATTGCAGTCTCTCCTCGGTTTCATACCTAAAACTCCATTTGAATCCAAATTCTCAGCTGGTCGCTTTCAGTTGCCCAGCAGCACAGTGAGTACAGCACGAACGTTTGGCTTCTGCTCCCACAGCAGAAGAGCCAGGATTGAAAGCTTGTGCTGGACCTGTTCAGCACACAATCACCTTTACATTGGTGCATCCATCGTTGCTTTCACTGCTCCCTTTCATACAGGAAAAGCATTTGAATGGAATCAGTTCAGAGCCTGCTCTCTGCTGGCAGCAACACAGTCAGCACAGAAAGAACAGTGGCATCTGCTCCCACAGCAGAAGAACCAGCAGGGAAAGCTAGTGCTGGGCCTCTTCAGCACACAGGCTGCTTTGCAACGGTGTCACCATCATTGCAGTCTCTCCTCGGTTTCATACCTAAAACTCCATTTGAATCCAAATTCTCAGCTGGTCTCTCTCAGTTGCCCAGCAGCACAGTGAGTACAGCACGAACGTTTGGCTTCTGCTCCCACAGCAGAAGAGCCAGGATTGAAAGCTTGTGCTGGACCTGTTCAGCACACAATCACCTTTACATTGGTGCATCCATCGTTGCTTTCACTGCTCCCTTTCATACAGGAAAAGCATTTGAATGGAATCAGTTCAGAGCCTGCTCTCTGCTGCGCAGCAACACTGTCAGCACAGAATGAACAGTGGCATCTGCTCCCACAGCAGAAGAACCAGCAGGGAAAGCTAGTGCTGGGCCTCTTCAGCACACAGGCTGCTTTGCAACGGTGTCACCATCATTGCAGTCTCTCCTCGGTTTCATACCTAAAACTCCATTTGAATCCAAATTCTCAGCTGGTCGCTTTCAGTTGCCCAGCAGCACAGTGAGTACAGCACGAACGTTTGGCTTCTGCTCCCACAGCAGAAGAGCCAGGATTGAAAGCTTGTGCTGGACCTGTTCAGCACACAATCACCTTTACATTGGTGCATCCATCGTTGCTTTCACTGCTCCCTTTCATACAGGAAAAGCATTTGAATGGAATCAGTTCAGAGCCTGCTCTCTGCTGCGCAGCAACACAGTCAGCACAGAATGAACAGTGGCATCTGCTCCCACAGCAGAAGAACCAGCAGGGAAAGCTAGTGCTGGGCCTCTTCAGCACACAGGCTGCTTTGCAACGGTGTCACCATCATTGCAGTCTCTCCTCGGTTTCATACCTAAAACTCCATTTGAATCCAAATTCTCAGCTGGTCTCTCTCAGTTGCCCAGCAGCACAGTGAGTACAGCACGAACGTTTGGCTTCTGCTCCCACAGCAGAAGAGCCAGGATTGAAAGCTTGTGCTGGACCTGTTCAGCACACAATCACCTTTACATTGGTGCATCCATCGTTGCTTTCACTGCTCCCTTTCATACAGGAAAAGCATTTGAATGGAATCAGTTCAGAGCCTGCTCTCTGCTGGCAGCAACACAGTCAGCACAGAAAGAACAGTGGCATCTGCTCCCACAGCAGAAGAACCAGCAGGGAAAGCTAGTGCTGGGCCTCTTCAGCACACAGGCTGCTTTGCAACGGTGTCACCATCATTGCAGTCTCTCCTCGGTTTCATACCTAAAACTCCATTTGAATCCAAATTCTCAGCTGGTCGCTTTCAGTTGCCCAGCAGCACAGTGAGTACAGCACGAACGTTTGGCTTCTGCTCCCACAGCAGAAGAGCCAGGATTGAAAGCTTGTGCTGGACCTGTTCAGCACACAATCACCTTTACATTGGTGCATCCATCGTTGCTTTCACTGCTCCCTTTCATACAGGAAAAGCATTTGAATGGAATCAGTTCAGAGCCTGCTCTCTGCTGCGCAGCAACACTGTCAGCACAGAATGAACAGTGGCATCTGCTCCCACAGCAGAAGAACCAGCAGGGAAAGCTAGTGCTGGGCCTCTTCAGCACACAGGCTGCTTTGCAACGGTGTCACCATCATTGCAGTCTCTCCTCGGTTTCATACCTAAAACTCCATTTGAATCCAAATTCTCAGCTGGTCGCTTTCAGTTGCCCAGCAGCACAGTGAGTACAGCACGAACGTTTGGCTTCTGCTCCCACAGCAGAAGAGCCAGGATTGAAAGCTTGTGCTGGACCTGTTCAGCACACAATCACCTTTACATTGGTGCATCCATCGTTGCTTTCACTGCTCCCTTTCATACAGGAAAAGCATTTGAATGGAATCAGTTCAGAGCCTGCTCTCTGCTGGCAGCAACACAGTCAGCACAGAAAGAACAGTGGCATCTGCTCCCACAGCAGAAGAACCAGCAGGGAAAGCTAGTGCTGGGCCTCTTCAGCACACAGGCTGCTTTGCAACGGTGTCACCATCATTGCAGTCTCTCCTCGGTTTCATACCTAAAACTCCATTTGAATCCAAATTCTCAGCTGGTCGCTTTCAGTTGCCCAGCAGCACAGTGAGTACAGCACGAACGTTTGGCTTCTGCTCCCACAACAGAAGAGCCAGGATTGAAAGCTTGTGCTGGACCTGTTCAGCACACAATCACCTTTACATTGGTGCATCCATCGTTGCTTTCACTGCTCCCTTTCATACAGGAAAAGCATTTGAATGGAATCAGTTCAGAGCCTGCTCTCTGCTGGCAGCAACACTGTCAGCACAGAATGAACAGTGGCATCTGCTCCCACAGCAGAAGAACCAGCAGGGAAAGCTAGTGCTGGGCCTCTTCAGCACACAGGCTGCTTTGCAACGGTGTCACCATCATTGCAGTCTCTCCTCGGTTTCATACCTAAAACTCCATTTGAATCCAAATTCTCAGCTGGTCTCTCTCAGCTGCAGGCAGCACAGTGAGTACAGCACGAACGTTTGGCTTCTGCTCCCACAGCAGAAGAGCCAGGATTGAAAGCTTGTGCTGGACCTGTTCAGCACACAATCACCTTTACATTGGTGCATCCATCGTTGCTTTCACTGCTCCCTTTCATACAGGAAAAGCATTTGAATGGAATCAGTTCAGAGCCTGCTCTCTGCTGCGCAGCAACACTGTCAGCACAGAATGAACAGTGGCATCTGCTCCCACAGCAGAAGAACCAGCAGGGAAAGCTAGTGCTGGGCCTCTTCAGCACACAGGCTGCTTTGCAACGGTGTCACCATCATTGCAGTCTCTCCTCGGTTTCATACCTAAAACTCCATTTGAATCCAAATTCTCAGCTGGTCTCTCTCAGTTGCCCAGCAGCACAGTGAGTACAGCACGAACGTTTGGCTTCTGCTCCCACAGCAGAAGAGCCAGGATTGAAAGCTTGTGCTGGACCTGTTCAGCACACAATCACCTTTACATTGGTGCATCCATCGTTGCTTTCACTGCTCCCTTTCATACAGGAAAAGCATTTGAATGGAATCAGTTCAGAGCCTGCTCTCTGCTGCGCAGCAACACTGTCAGCACAGAA
>NW_026915612.1:0-4910 GCF_034315485.1 Pezoporus occidentalis | reverse complement strand
AGTCCTGTGCCAGCACAGGTAGAACAAAGGGGTTCTCAAGCAGTTGAACACCATGGCACAACGTGGTGTGCGCTCCTCTGGCTCACTTCTGGATGTTGATCAATGACCCCTGTGGAAAGGAGTGGGAAGGTTGCACACCCAGGCAGCTTTACCTTAGTGCTGCAATTCATTGCCTGCGTTAATGCTGAGCCTGGGGCTTGGAGACCATCCGGATCAACCTGGAACACAGAGAAGCGTGGTTCTTTCACAGTGCACCGTTGATCCTTCATCCTCTCATGGGCATTTGCCAACCACCCGCTTCTTCCCTCTCTGCTTCGCTTTCTTCCTAACTGGAACAAATTCCTGACCTATGGAAAGTGCAGGTTGGACAGGGCAACCTGCTCTAGTGGAAGGTGTCCCTGGCCACCACAGGCAGTTGGAATTGAGTGAGATTTAAGATCTCTTCCAACACAAACCATACTATGATCCGATGCAACCTTACACAGTAGTTAATATCAGTTTCCCCTCCCTCCTGACACACTCTGTCAGATCTAAAACATTTTCATGTTTCTTTAACCTTTCCCTTGAGTCTCCAATAGAAATGGGCAATCCCCAGAGCTCAGCAATCTCTTCTCAAACACATTTTTGGGGAAAAAAGTAATCTTTTGGAGCTGCCTCATCTCAGCAATGGGGAGCACCCTGAATGTCCTGTACAGGAAAGCTTCTGGTGCTCATCCAGAAGCCCTTTCTGGTCAGTGAGGAGAGGAAGCCTCCTGAGGGTGTTCTCCACCAGGGTGATCTCCAAACCTGCCTTCTCAGCAGCAGCGTGGGGATCACACAGCACAAGCAGCTCCCTGGGAAGCCCAGAGCATCATCAAGAAGCCCACAACCCTGCAGTAGGGCAGGAGATGAAGACAGGAGCTGCTGCTTGTTGGCAAGAGAGAACCACAGGAGAATGATGGGCTGGAATGGGTATCCTGACAAAGCTGATGGAGCAGGTGCAGTACCCATCTGTCTGCAGCTGGGACTTCAAGCTGCATTTTTCACCCTGCACAAGCACACCCAGGTATTCTTGGTGCCTCTTTTTGACTTCATGTAGTTCTTTTCAATAATCTTTTAATTATATATTTTCCTTCTTTTGTAAATTTGATTGAGGGTTATTTCTCCCTCTCTTATACTGATTTTCCCACTTCACAAGCCTTGGTTTTAGCCCAGTACCCAATGGGGACAAAAGACATTCAAAACCACTCAGAAATCCTTTTCTGCCCTCCTTCAGTGCATCTCCTGGACTGTCAGTCTGGTGCCTTCCAGCAGAAAAACAGGTTGACATTGAAAACATCTAAAGCCACCTGTATACCTCTCCTTCTTCCTTCCCCACACTTTCATAGCTTGGTTTTCTCCCCTGATTTCCCCATCCTTTGTCTTTTCTAAATGTCTGGGACAAGGTTGTAATTCAATATTTCTACTAAGGGTTTTATCATGTCTCTTCATCTAGGAGAAGCATTCAGGACACACCGGCACTCAGGATTCTTCAGATGAAGACTGGGAAATCTGACTTCATCCTGCTATATCCTCAAAGCAGACACGTTTTGAGCCAATGCTTTTGATCAAAGTGTTGTACAATCACTAGTCAAGTGTATGGAAATAAAGCTGTCTTTTGGAAACTAATCCCCATGAGCACCTCAAACCATCCACACAGAGGATGCTTTGTTGTGTTTGTTTTCAGCTCCCTTCCATGCAATATTAGATGAACCCTGTGGATGTAAAGGGCTTCCTCAGGGAAACACTGAAAGGAAGAGGTACGTGATAGATGGGGAAATACAAAGCAAACTGTCCTGGGCCTGTGTTCCTGGATAGGTCTCTGCAGGAGAACTGGTCTTGGAGGTGTTGATGCAGCCAGAAGGAGTTTGGGGAGAGAGGAACTGAGAGGTTGTTTTGCTGATCAAGTCAAACTAATTATCCGATGGAGGAGGGTCCTTTGGGAGAACAGTTTGCACAACACAAGCCTCTGAGGTAATGCCTCCTGTGAGATAAAACCCCTCCAGCAGCCAGCCTGGAGCATCCTGCTCCCAGGCATTTCTCCTTCAACCCATCGCATGGTCTCCAGGAGGAGCTGCAGGCACTGCATCCACCACCACCTTCCTCTTTAACCAAGCAGGTACAAAAGGGTTTGATGGGTGGTGGGTCCAGTTTGACCCTGGTCATGCTGCCTCTCCCATGCTTGATGGCATGTTGAATTTCACTCTTCTTCAGGGACTGTAGCGAAAGGGCAAGGGGTGAAGGGTTTAAACTGAAACAGAGACATTCAGGTTGGAGATAAGGAAGAAGTTCTTCCCTGTGAGGGTGCTGAGGCACTGGCACAGGGTGCCTAGGGAAGCTCTGGCTGCCCCATCCCTGGAAGTGCTCAAGGCCAGGTTGGACACAGGGGCTTGGAGCAAGCTGCTCTAGTGGAAGGTGTGCCTGCCCGTGTCAGGGTTTGGAGCTGGGTGATCTTTAAGTTCCCTTCAACCCAAACCATTCTATGATAGACCATAGTGTAAATAAAAGTGCCCTAGTATGCCTAATAGGTTTGCTTCAAAAACACCAACCTTCGTGACCCCATCTACAACTGATTTAGAGATATTTTAGCATGACTGATTCCATTCAATTGCTTTTCCTGTATGAAAGGGAGCAGTGAAAGCAACGATGGATGCACCAATGTAAAGGTGATTGTGTGCTGAACAGGTCCAGCACAAGCTTTCAATCCTGGCTCTTCTGCTGTGGGAGCAGAAGCCAAACGTTCGTGCTGTACTCACTGTGCTGCCTGCAGCTGAGAGAGACCAGCTGAGAATTTGGATTCAAATGGAGTTTTAGGTATGAAACCGAGGAGAGACTGCAATGATGGTGACACCGTTGCAAAGCAGCCTGTGTGCTGAAGAGGCCCAGCACTAGCTTTCCCTGCTGGTTCTTCTGCTGTGGGAGCAGATGCCACTGTTCTTTCTGTGCTGACTGTGTTGCTGCCAGCAGAGAGCAGGCTCTGAACTGATTCCATTCAAATGCTTTTCCTGTATGAAAGGGAGCAGTGAAAGCAACGATGGATGCACCAATGTAAAGGTGATTGTGTGCTGAACAGGTCCAGCACCAGCTTTCAATCCTGACACTTCTGTTGTGGGAGGAGAAGCCAAACGTTCGTGCTGTACTCACTGTGCTGCTGGGCAACTGAAAGCGACCAGCTGAGAATTTGGATTCAAATGGAGTTTTAGGTATGAAACCGAGGAGAGACTGCAATGATGGTGACACCGTTGCAAAGCAGCCTGTGTGCTGAAGAGGCCCAGCACTAGCTTTCCCTGCTGGTTCTTCTGCTGTGGGAGCAGATGCCACTGTTCATTCTGTGCTGACAGTGTTGCTGCGCAGCAGAGAGCAGGCTCTGAACTGATTCCATTCAAATGCTTCCTGTATGAAAGGGAGCAGTGAAAGCAACGATGGATGCACCAATGTAAAGGTGATTGTGTGCTGAACAGGTCCAGCACAAGCTTTCAATCCTGGCTCTTCTGCTGTGGGAGCAGAAGCCAAACGTTCGTGCTGTACTCACTGTGCTGCTGGGCAACTGAAAGCGACCAGCTGAGAATTTGGATTCAAATGGAGTTTTAGGTATGAAACCGAGGAGAGACTGCAATGATGGTGACACCGTTGCAAAGCAGCCTGTGTGCTGAAGAGGCCCAGCACTAGCTTTCCCTGCTGGTTCTTCTGCTGTGGGAGCAGATGCCACTGTTCATTCTGTGCTGACTGTGTTGCTGCGCAGCAGAGAGCAGGCTCTGAACTGATTCCATTCAAATGCTTTTCCTGTATGAAAGGGAGCAGTGAAAGCAACGATGGATGCACCAATGTAAAGGTGATTGTGTGCTGAACAGGTCCAGCACAAGCTTTCAATCCTGGCTCTTCTGCTGTGGGAGCAGAAGCCAAACGTTCGTGCTGTACTCACTGTGCTGCTGGGCAACTGAGAGCGACCAGCTGAGAATTTGGATTCAAATGGAGTTTTAGGTATGAAACCGAGGAGAGACTGCAATGATGGTGACACCGTTGCAAAGCAGCCTGTGTGCTGAAGAGGCCCAGCACTAGCTTTCCCTGCTGGTTCTTCTGCTGTGGGAGCAGATGCCACTGTTCATTCTGTGCTGACAGTGTTGCTGCGCAGCAGAGAGCAGGCTCTGAACTGATTCCATTCAAATGCTTTTCCTGTATGAAAGGGAGCAGTGAAAGCAACGATGGATGCACCAATGTAAAGGTGATTGTGTGCTGAACAGGTCCAGCACAAGCTTTCAATCCTGGCTCTTCTGCTGTGGGAGCAGAAGCCAAACGTTCGTGCTGTACTCACTGTGCTGCTGGGCAACTGAAAGCGACCAGCTGAGAATTTGGATTCAAATGGAGTTTTAGGTATGAAACCGAGGAGAGACTGCAATGATGGTGACACCGTTGCAAAGCAGCCTGTGTGCTGAAGAGGCCCAGCACTAGCTTTCCCTGCTGGTTCTTCTGCTGTGGGAGCAGATGCCACTGTTCTTTCTGTGCTGACTGTGTTGCTGCCAGCAGAGAGCAGGCTCTGAACTGATTCCATTCAAATGCTTTTCCTGTATGAAAGGGAGCAGTGAAAGCAACGATGGATGCACCAATGTAAAGGTGATTGTGTGCTGAACAGGTCCAGCACCAGCTTTCAATCCTGACACTTCTGTTGTGGGAGGAGAAGCCAAACGTTCGTGCTGTACTCACTGTGCTGCTGGGCAACTGAAAGCGACCAGCTGAGAATTTGGATTCAAATGGAGTTTTAGGTATGAAACCGAGGAGAGACTGCAATGATGGTGACACCGTTGCAAAGCAGCCTGTGTGCTGAAGAGGCCCAGCACTAGCTTTCCCTGCTGGTTCTTCTGCTGTGGGAGCAGATGCCACCGTTCATTCTGTGC
>NW_026915611.1:0-7075 GCF_034315485.1 Pezoporus occidentalis | reverse complement strand
CTTACCCGGTCTTGCCCTTGACTGTGGTAGCAGGCATTTGGTCAGCCTCAGTCCTTGCACCTTGTTGTCAATGCAGAGTTTCACCTCCTTCACCCAGTAACAAGTCGCTACTACAGCAAGGCACACACAAATTTACATTAGCAGAGTAACTATTACAGGGTGCAGCAGCATGTTGAAGACGCTGATGGCAGGGAAGGACTAGCCAAAGAAATTTCTTACCAGTGGAATTCTCCCCCCCTCTTAATTTGTTCCATCACCTGCTTTATAACACTACCATTGTATTAAAATTTTTCTAGCTTTTGCCTTAGCATTTTCTAGCAGCTACTGCAAATTTCCATACTCTAACATCTCTTTTACAAGTGACAAATCTATACAATACAAGGTGCAGTTTCTTATTTGCAACTAGCTAGTAAATACAGGTGGTTTTATACACAAAATCACAACCTCTATCTCCTGGGTTCAGCAGTAGCAGTCATTTTTCCCCTTCTTGGTAGCTGGTGCAGTGCAGTGTTTTGACTTTCAGCTTGGGAACAGAGCTGATAGTGATGTTTAGGTTTGGCCAAGGACTTTGTGAGCCTCATGCTCTGCCAGGGAGGAGGGGAAGCCAGGAGGAAGTAGAGACAGGACACCTGACCCAAACTGACCAAAGAGGTATTCCATACCACAGCACGTCATGCCCAGGATGTAACTGGGAGCCGGAAGGGCTGGGAGACTGCAGGGTTGGAGGAGGTATCGGTCAGAGCTTGGTCGGGCTGGGGGGGCGAGTTATCGGTCGGCTGGTGGTGAGATGATGTATTCTCTTCCCTTGTTATTTCCTGTATCATTATTATTAATGGTGGTAGCAGTAGTGATCTCTGTTATACCTTAGTTACTAAACTGTTCTTATCTCAACCCGTGGGAGTTGCATTCTTTTCGATTTTCCTCTCCGTCCCTCCGAGAGCAGGGGGAGGGCAAGAAAAGGGGGGGAAGTGAGCGAACGAATTACCTGACTGGGTTTAAACCACGACAGTTCGTTTTTGGCGCCCAACGTGGGGCATCGAGGGGTTGAGATAACGACAGATCTGACTGGATTAATAGTAGCTCGTCACAATGCTGATTTATTGGCTCTCAGAGTTGTTCTTGTTGATCTCACAGCTTCAGAATGTTGTAACTTACGTAGAGCCGGTATTTGCTGTGATAGTGTTTATCAAGTGTGGGGCCTGGGCTAAGGTTCTTGTCTCACTGTGCTTTATGGCAATGGCTTGTAATACGGGCGGGCTCCAGCAGCAGGGTGGGACGGACGTGGCCGTGGACTTGTACCTGGCCGTCCGGCTGCTCTTCACCGTCCTGGCCCTCGCCCTACTCTCCATCTTCGTGAGGCTGCGGGGAGCCGAGGGGGAGCGGCCCCGGGAGCCGGCGGCAGCTGAACCGGCCCGGGAGAGCGGCCCCGGGGACCAAGCGGCGGCGGGAGCGGGGCCGGAGGCCGCGAGGGGACGGCTGCCGGTGGAGGAGGTCGGGGCGGTCGAGGAGCGGAAGGAAGGGGCTGCCGAGCAGCGGGAGAAGGTGGCGGAGGAGCCGAGCCCCGCGGAGGAGCCGAGCCCCGCGGCCGAGCCCAGACCCGCGACGGCCGAGAGCGTTTCCCGGAAGCCGCCCGCCGAGCCCCAGGAGGATGCAGGAGACCACGCAGCATTTCCCAGCAAGGCAGAGGAGGAAGATCTGGACTCGGGAAAAGAGAAGCTGGCGGTGGGAGAGCCGGCAAGCACAGCAGCTACACCAGCCCCAGTGACAAGTACAGCAGCATCAACTGAGAGTTCTGAAGGTTTTGAATGGCCTTTGGGCATCCTTGGGACCTGCCTGCTGATTGTGATGGGGATCAGCATGTTGGCACACACACAGGCTGTGTTCTACCCACAACCATTTTGTCTGATCTCAAAAGTTAAGCAGAGTCAGGTTTGGGTCTTGTCTGGGGTTAGACAACAATATAGGGGGACCAAGAGGTTTTCCCCAAGGCTGGACAGTCATGAGTGGCAGGGTGTGTGGGACAGTATGGGCAAGTATCTAGTCCACTGGGCCCCTCCAGTGTTTTGGAAGCGTCGGAGATGGAAGGCAGCTGTATGGAGTCCCCAGCAACAAGGTGCAGAAACTGCTTAAGGGGACAGTGAATTATTTTAAGCCTGGTGGGCCCATGGCACTTCAGGCCATCAGAGCAGAGATGCCACATAGAGATGGACTCATGATCGAGGGGTGGATTTAGCAATGGACACTATTGCCCATGTTATTCACGAGTGTGAACACTGCACACAGTCTCTCCTGCTCTGGAAGACTGTTACAAGAGATGGAGCCTGACATCATGGACCAGATGGACTCAGCAGCTTTATAGGGATATAGCTTTATAGTCCATGCACTTAGATAAGAGTGGAGTGATGGGTGTATTGAAAATGTGGGATCTGAGCATGACGTGAATGGTATGGAATAAGGGGTGGATAATGTCCTGGGTTCAGCAGTAGCAGTCATTTTTCCCCTTCTTGGTAGCTGGTGCAGTGCAGTGTTTTGACTTTCAGCTTGGGAACAGAGCTGATAGTGATGTTTAGGTTTGGCCAAGGACTTTGTGAGCCTCATGCTCTGCCAGGGAGGAGGGGAAGCCAGGAGGAAGTAGAGACAGGACACCTGACCCAAACTGACCAAAGAGGTATTCCATACCACAGCACGTCATGCCCAGGATGTAACTGGGAGCCGGAAGGGCTGGGAGACTGCAGGGTTGGAGGAGGTATCGGTCAGAGCTTGGTCGGGCTGGGGGGGCGAGTTATCGGTCGGCTGGTGGTGAGATGATGTATTCTCTTCCCTTGTTATTTCCTGTATCATTATTATCATTGGTGGTAGCAGTAGTGATCTGTGTTATACCTTAGTTACTAAACTGTTCTTATCTCAACCTGTGGGAGTTGAATTCTTTTCGATTTTCCTCTCCGTCCCTCCGAGAGCAGGGGGAGGGCAAGAAAAGGGGGGGAAGTGAGTGAACGAGTTACCTGACTGGGTTTAAACCACGACACTCTAATATAGCTACTTTACAAGCACACATATTCAGGATGTTATTTTTCAGTTGTCCCCAAGTGATGTTTTGCAGTTATTTGTTCTTTCTCTTTCTCTATCTCATTCTGCTTGGGGTAATCACAGTCAGCTCCTGTAGCTGAGGCATCAGGTTTATCCATTCGTCTGTCCAGCTCATGGCAAGGCTTGACAAACTTTGCACAGTCGCCATGGACCTGTAGGCAGGAGGGCACAAATATTCCCCCTACCCCAGGTTATCAGTTCTTCAGAAGTAGACAGGTTAGACAGGTTAAAGTTAAATTACTCATTACATCATTACTCTCTCTCTCCCCCCCTCTTTTTTTTTTTTTTTTTTTTTTTTGAGTCCCTGCAAAAGCCATCATTACTCCCACTACAGTCCCACATACAGAACAAGGCACAAGGACCCTGTGGAGACTAACAGCAAACCAGCTCCGAGAAGCATCATTGCAGTGCGAGGTGGCAGGCTCAACCTTAGCGGGCGTCCCCGCAGAGGCTCTGCCTCCCCCACATCGTATGAGGCTTGGGCTTTTATACTGACCAAAATGCACACTCATTCCGACACAGGTGGCCAGCCTGTGCTGGAAGAAGTGGCCAGCAGTATCTACAGAGGTCTCCAAGGGTTGATAGAAACCTGGACATACTTATATTTACCAACTTCTAGTACATGAGTATCACAGAGAAACTGTATGGGCTCCCCCTGTCAATTGCAAGAAAAAATCATAACATATACAGCTTGAGTATAAGAGAATTTTAACACATACGTGGTCACTGTTTGTCAGGCCTCCTTAACTATTTTGAGATCAAGAGCTTCCTACTCTTTAGCCCCCTGCTGTGTAGTAAACACAGGATATGCAAAGATGCCCATTGCAGAAAATTCCCCAGTAATGATCACATATTTGGTTACCCATTGTTACAACTGAGCGTCTCCAGGGCCAGTAAGTCTGAGCAGACCGACCCGGGAGACGAAGAGTCAGGGTCTGGAAGCAGAGGATATATATCTGGCTCGGATTCAGGGGATTCAGGGGCTGATCCTGCGCCGAACTCGGGGTCTCCGCTGCTTGCAGCTGTGTCTTTCTTATCAGATGTATCTCATTCGGTATGTGGCCATCTGCAGACCTGGCTCCTCCGTGACTGAGTTAAACATTTTTTCACTCTAGGGCGTAGTGGGTTGGAGAGGCTTGCGGTTCCTTTAAATCTCCCGCTCGCGCATGATCCCTATTTTCTACTGCGTGCTTCACAGTGGCGCCGCAATCGATCCGGCGCCGAGGCACCGCCCTCTTTCTTTCGGATTCCTCGACTTTTATCATGCGTATACCTTCTAATATACTTTCTCTGTCCTTTTCACAGTCCCTACTTTCGGAACTGGGGTGGTGGGGGAGCAGGGGGTTACACCTCCTCCGCGGCACCTTCTGATGGAGGGGGAGAAAAGGAAGGGGGGGGGGAAACCCTGTGCTCCCGCGAGTTGGGGGGGGGGAACGAGTTGTGATCTTCCCCCGGCTTCAACCGACCGGGGACGTCTGTTCCTAGTTTCTCCGTTGCTACCGCGGCAGTTTTCTTTTCTGCCTTGTATCTTTTTATACAGTTCATTACTTCTCTCCGTGGTTTACCGAGTTTCTTTGCCTTTTTATAATCATTAAGCACAGAGTCAAATAGTTCATCACCAAACTTTCGCCACTCACTCTCCTCAAATATTGTATTAGGATCTGCAAAAAAAATCTCTTAGCCTTCCCTACAGGCAGTAGACCTGCTAGCTGCTTTAGAGTCTCAGGCTCAATTCCCCGCTTTTATAAAAAGCACTGTAAAAAGTTCAGGGCTCAGGTCCCCGCTTTTATAAAAAGCACTGTAATAAGTCCAGGGCTCAATTCCCTGCTTTTATAAAAAGCACTGTAATAAGTCCAGGGCTACCTCTCGGTCCATCTTCATGGCCAGCCTTTTCCGGATCGTCTTCTTCTGGGTCGTCCTGTAACCTCGGTCTCCGGATCGGCCTCCCGACGCAGCAGTGTCTGGTTCGCCCCAGCGGCGGATTTTTTCAGTTAGTCGCAGCACCCGGGTCCGTCACGCCACCGCAGCAGCATTGCCCGTGCTTCCCGGCCGCTGCCGCCGGCACCGCTCACTCGCTGTTCCGGGTCCCCGTCGACCGGGGCCCTGTATCCCGGGTCCCCGCTAGTCGGGGCCCTGTATTCCGGGTCCCCGCTAGTCGGGGCCCTGTATCCGGGTCCCCGTCGACCGGGGCCCTGTATCCCGGGTCCCCGTTAAACCGGGGCCCTGTATCCGGGTCCCCGTTAAACCGGGGCCCTGTATTCCGGGTCCCCGTCAGCCGGGGCCCTGTATCCGGGTCCCCGCTAGTTGGGGCCCTGTGTC
Source organism: Pezoporus occidentalis (assembly GCF_034315485.1). Taxonomy (NCBI): domain Eukaryota; kingdom Metazoa; phylum Chordata; class Aves; order Psittaciformes; family Psittacidae; genus Pezoporus; species Pezoporus occidentalis. The sequence goes on along the minus strand of NW_026915611.1, from coordinate 1,669 downwards.
CCGGGTCCCCGCTAGTCGGGGCCCTGTAATCCGGGTCCCCGCTAGTCGGGGCCCTGTAATCCGGGTCCCCAGCGACCAGGGCCCTGTAGTCCGCATCCCTGTTCAGGCGCCATTTGTAAGCGGCGAGGAGAAGCAGACAGGCCAACCCAATATGGGTGATAAGCAACTTGTAGTTTATTTGTGACGCAGTTCACACATATGTAGGAGTGGTATTCAGCCACTCCTTCTTGGCATAACAGTATTGGTTAGCCCCCACAGCTTCCTCCACATTCTCTTCCCAGGTCCGGTCTCCGGCCACCTGTGGGGGCCACCCCCTGCCTTGCTTGCACAGTCCTCCAGAACTCTATGGTTCTGCTCTTAGAGTCATTCTGCAACATTTTTGGAGAGGAGAGAAAATGGCGAGGATGAGATTAAATTAATTGCAATGTAATGGAAACAAAACGAAATGATATGATGATATGATGTAACATGATATAACATGATAAAACATATGATATGATACAAGATATGCTATGCTATGCTTTGACATGGTATGATATGCTATAATATGCTATATGATTCAATATCATATTCTACAGCATATGATGAGGAGAGGAGAGGAGAGGAGAGGAGAGGAGAGGAGAGGAGAGGAGAGGAGAGGAGAGGAGAGGAGAGGAGAGGAGAGGAGAGGAGAGGAGAGGAGAGGAGAGGAGAGGAGAGGAGAGGAGAGGAGAGGAGAGGAGAGGAGAGGAGAGGAGAGGAGAGGAGATGGCATGGGATTGGATGGGATGGAATGGGATGCGATGAGATTAGATGCAATGAGATGCGATGCCATGAGATACAATGAGATGCGATGAGATGCGATGCAATGAGATCAGAAGAGATCTGGGAAGACGGTGGCTCAGGCAGTTGGCTGTGTCCCATCTGCCTTGACAAACTGCCACCACAATCCACAAGTGGCCCGTGCCCACTGCGCCCAGAGCCTGGGATGCAAAGCACAGAATTACAAGGGTGTCCCAGTCACACGGGGAACCCCAAATGTGGTTTTACACAGGGTTCTCGCACCCTTCAAACAGTCATGTACCACACACTTGGACCAAGCACTAGCACCCTCACTACCAATGACCAGTCCTAGTCCAACTCTGCCAGGCGCTCACGCTACTTCTGCTGCAGTCCTGCTCTTGTCTACTGATGCAGATGCCCCTGGAGCCAGTCCTGCAAGAGATACTGATGAATGGTGTGCGGGACAGTGGGAGGGTTTCAAAGACATGCTGGAGGGGCTGGGATTCTGCCATTATTTCTGCTGTGCTGCAATACCCCTTCTCCTTCACAGACAGCTCCAAGATACCCTTAAGAAAAGTCCTAGTTCCAGGCCTGGGCTGAGGCTTCCAGGAAAAATCCACTACCTCATCACATCACAGTGTACATAGAAATATATGGAGACATATATAAATAAAAGACCTATTGATTAATACTTTAAAGTCTGGTTGATCTAGTAGATAGGGGGAAGAGAATTTTCATAACATGCCTTGTGGGTCCCACCAACCAGGGTCCCAAACGCCAGTGACAGGGTGGCGAGAGGCAGCAAAGATGCCATCCCAGGGGGATCAGTCTCCTGAGAGCGGGCAGGAAAAAACAACCCAAAAGTGCCACAAGCCCCCTTCCCACTTCCACCACTGGGGAAGATTGG
>NW_026915610.1:0-10319 GCF_034315485.1 Pezoporus occidentalis | reverse complement strand
ACAGAGGCCAGATTGCCCAGGAAATAATACATGGGGGAGTGGAGGTGGGGGCTGGCCCTGATTAAGATGATGATGCCCAGGTTGCCCACAATGGTGACAACGTAGGTGAGCAGGAAGAGCAGGAACAAGTAGACCTGAGACACCGAGTCCTCTGTGAACCCCACCAGGCTGAACTTGGTCACTTGGGTGCAATTGCTTTGTGCCATGGGCTGGATGGTGTTTTGTGTGTGAGCTTCTGGCTGGGGGTTTCTTCTCCAAGAGGCAGGGATGTCCCAGGTGGAAAAGCCTCTGTGTGGTGGGAGGTGCTCAGAGACAGTCCTGCAGGATGGAAAGGGAGAGTTCAGGCACAGATCAATGAGGAAGAGGTTGGTGAAAGTCCTGTGCCAGCACAGGTAGAACAAAGGGGTGCTCAAGCAGTTGAACACCATGGCACAACGTGGTGTGTGCTCCTCTGGCTCACCTTGAGATGTTGACCAATGACCCCTGTGGAAAGGAGTGGGAAGGTTGCACACCCAGGCAGCTTTACCTTAGTGCTGCACTTCATTGCCTGCGTTAATGCTGAGCCTGGGGCTTGGAGACCATCCTGCTCAACCTGGAACACAGAGAAGCGTGGTTCTTTCACAGTGCACAGTTGATCCTTCATCCTCTCATGGGCATTTGCCAACCACCCACTTCTTCCCTCTCTGCTTCGCTTTCTTCCTAACTGGAACAAATTCCTGACCTATGGAAAGTGCTGATGGAGCAGGTGCAGTACCCATCTGTCTGCAGCTGGGACTTCAAGCTGCATTTTTCACCCTGCACAAGCACACCCAGGTATTCTTGGTGCCTCTTTTTGACTTCATGTAGTTCTTTTCAATAATCTTTTAATTATATATTTTCCTTCTTTTGTAAATTTGATTGAGGGTTATTTCTCCCTCTCTTATACTGATTTTCCCACTTCACAAGCCTTGGTTTTAGCCCAGTACCCAATGGGGACAAAAGACATTCAAAACCACTCAGAAATCCTTTTCTGCCCTCCTTCAGTGCATCTCCTGGACTGTCAGTCTGGTGCCTTCCAGCAGAAAAACAGGTTGACATTGAAAACATCTAAAGCCACCTGTATACCTCTCCTTCTTCCTTCCCCACACTTTCATAGCTTGGTTTTCTCCCCTGATTTCCCCATCCTTTGTCTTTTCTAAATGTCTGGGACAAGGTTGTAATTCAATATTTCTACTAAGGGTTTTATAATGTCTCTTCATCTAGGAGAAGCATTCAGGACACACCGGCACTCAGGATTCTTCAGATGAAGACTGGGAAATCTGACTTCATCCTGCTATATCCTCAAAGCAGCCACGTTTTGAGCCAATGCTTTTGACCAAAGTGGTGTACAATCACTAGTCAAGTGTATGGAAATAAAGCTGTCTTTTAGAAACTAATCCCCATGAGCACCTCAAACCATCTACACAGAGGATGCTTTGTTGTGTTTGTTTTCAGCTCCCTTCAATGCAATATTAGATGATCCCTGTGGATGTAAAGGGCTTCCTCAAGGAAACACTGAAAGGAAGAGGTGTGTGATAGATGGGGAAATACAAAGCAAACTGTCCTGGGCCTGTCTTCCTGGGTAGGTCTCTGCAGGAGAACTGGTCTTGGAGGTGTTGATGCAGCCAGAAGGAGTTTGGGGAGAGAGGAATTGAGAGGTTGTTTTGCTGATCAAGTCAAACTAATTATCCGATGGAGGAGGGTCCTTTGGGAGAACAGTTTGCACAACACAAGCCTCTGAGGTAATGCCTCCTGTGAGATAAAACCCCTCCACCAGCCAGCCTGGAGCATCCTGCTCCCAGGCATCTCTCCTTCAACCCATCGCATGGTCTCCAGGAGGAGCTGCAGGCACTGCATCCACCACCACCTTCCTCTTTAACCAAGCAGGTACAAAAGGGTTTGATGGGTGGTGGGTCCAGTTTGACCCTGGTCATGCTGCCTCTCACATGCTTGATGGCATGTTGAATTTCACTCTTCTTCAGGGACTGTATTGATAGGGCAAGGGGTGATGGGTTTAAACTGAAACAGGGAAATTCAGGTTGGAGATAAGGAAGAAGTTCTTCCCTGTGAGGGTGCTGAGGCACTGGCACAGGGTGCCCAGAGAAGCTGTGGCTGCCCCATCCCTGGAAGTGTTCAAGGCCAGGTTGGACACAGGGGCTTGGAGCAAGCTGCTCTAGTGGAAGGTGTGCCTGCCCGTGTCAGGGTTTGGAGCTGGGTGATCTTTAAGTTCCCTTCAACCCAAACCGTTCTATGATAGACCATAGTGTAAATAAAAGTGCCCTAGTATGCCTAATAGGTTTGCTTCAAAAACACCAACCTTCCTGACCCCATCTACAACTGATTTAGAGATATTTTAGCATGAGAATATCCAAGCTAAAGCCTTAAAATTTTGGTTTATATATGGTATATTTTGTATTTTACACCCTTAGGTGGATATTTGGGTTGGTCGTAGGAAGCTCACTGCAATCCCAGCAGAGCTCTATTAGAGCCAAGACCACTGTATTCCTTTAACCTTATGCAGTGTGGGGGTTCTTGGGATGAGGTTGGGACTGGATGAGTTTTAAGGTCCCTTCAACCCAAAGCATTCTATGATAGCCTGAGGTGTGAATAAACGTGTGCTAGTAAGGGATAGCTCTGCTTCAAAAACCCATGTTCCTCACCCCATCTACAACAGATTTAGGGGTATTTTAGCACTGATGTAGCCATTCATAGATTGATATTCCATCAAGTAATTCATCTGCAGAGGAATTGCATGGCAGAGATGAGAATATCCAAGCTAAAGCCTTAAAATTTTGGTTTATATATGATATATTTTACACCCTTAGATGCATATTTGGGTTGGTCATAGGCAGCTCACTGCAATCACAGCAAGGCTCTGCTGGAGCCAAGTCCACTGCTTTCCCTTAACATTATGCAGGGTGGGGGTTCTTCAAAAGCAGATAAACTTAGAACCTAAAGCAAATTTCAAGTACATGGCTTTGTGTTGTGATGAAAAGGATGCAGCACAAGTAATGAAGCTACAGAAGAGAATTGATCCATTCTGAAAAATACAAAAAAGAGAGAAAAAAATCCTTAAAATTCCCAGAAATCAGTGAAGAAAATACAAAATCTTTTCTGTGTTCCACGTTTTGAGATGTATTTATTTGATTTTATTGTATTACATTTGGATAGACATGATGTTTCTCAGTGTTTCATTAGTAATGTGAATATCAATCATTGTAGAATTATTCTCTTAATTTCAGGTTGTGTAATGAGCTCCTTCACCTCTTTGACTTCAGATCTTTGGCTACACACAGAAATACACCATTACAAATACACCATTTTCTATTGCATTTACTTTATGGATTAAACTCCAACTAAACTTCCACATTATTTCTCTTCTAGGGGTGTATTTCACTGATTCCTTTCAATCCAAATCCATCAACTTGTTGAAATGATGGATACAGGAAACCTCACTGTTTTCTCCAGCTTCATCCTCTTGGGTTTCTCTGATGCCCCAGCGCTACAAACCACCATCTTCACAGTCTTCTTATCCCTCTATGTTTTAATGGTGCTGGGGAACCTGACGATGATCCTGCTGATCAACACTGACCCCCACCTCCACATCCCCATGTACTTCTTCCTGACCCACTTATCTTGCATGGATGTTTGCCTTTCCTCTGCTATCATCCCAAAAGCTCTGGAGACCTTCCTGCTGGGGAGAAGCCACATCTCCTTTTGGGGTTGCTTTGCCCAGATGTATATTTTCGTGGCTCTGGCTGTCTGTGAGAGCTTCCTCACAGACAGCCAGATTCGACCGATACACGGCTGTGTGCAAGCCCCTGCTCTACACCACTACCATGACCAGGGCGCGTTGCTATGGCATGATGGTGCTGGTGTACACCATCGGGTTCCTCACCTCCCTGGTGCACATCACACTGGCAGGGAGGTTGTCCTTCTGTCAGGCCAGGAGCATCAACCACTTCTTCTGTGAGCTGCCCACCCTCCTGCAGCTCTCCTGCTCAGACACAAGCACAAATGAGGTCTTGCAGGTTTACAACACTGTGTTTAACGTCATGGGCCCTCTCCTGATGATCCTGGTGTCCTACACCTACATCCTCCACACCGTCCTGCAGATCCCTTTGGCCACGAGGAGGCTGAAGGTCTTCTCTACCTGCGCCTCCCACTTGGCTGCCATCACCATCTTCTACGCACCCGCGATCCTCACCTACATCCAGCCTCATGAGGCATCCTCATGGGATCAGGCAAAGCTGGTGTCGGTGTGTTACTGCATCCTCACCCCAACCCTCAACCCCCTCATCTACAGCCTGAGGAACAAGGAGGTGAAGGGGGCTCTGAGGAGGCTGTGGGAGAGAAAGCTGCTGCCACATCTATGCAGGGTTTGAAAGCACATTTGGAGCCCTACAGTACTGTGGAGGTAAGGAAGGAATATGTGGAATCTGTGATTATGGAATTGAGCATTACTGGCCATTATTGGTCATTATTGCTCACTACTGGTCATTATTACAGCAAGTGCAGGGTATGGAGAACCAGCACAACGAATGGTTCTCTTCAAACAGCTTCAGGTTGTTTTAAGCGAGGCCTGAGCCTTCAGTAATTCATCCAAATAAGTATCAGGTATTTAATAGCAGGCCTGAGACAGCACCATGTGTTTTGTGTCTAAATTGTGCTAAATGAAAGTAGAGCCCACAAAAAGGAGGCTCAGGCTTGAGGTAAGGCACTGACCACTGTCTCCATTGCCTACTTTATAAGCATTTCCTCAATGATGAACTGGTGGAAGGTCAAGAGGATTTGATACAGCTCTGGTGTCCCCAACACAAGGAGGACATGGAGCTGCTGGAGCAAGTCCAGAGATGCAACAAGGATGCTCAGGGGCTGGAGCACCTCCCCTATGGGGCCAGGCTGAGGAGCTGTTTAGAGTGCACAGAGCAGCTTCCAGTGTCTGAAGGGGACTACAAGAAACCTGCAGGAGGGCTTTGGCCAAGGGCCTGTAGGGACAGGCCAAGGGAAATGGCTTGAACCTGCCAGAGGGGAGATTGAAATGAGCTCTTAGGCAGAAGCTCTTCCCTGTGAGGGTGCTGAGGCACTGGCACAGGGTGCCCAGAGAAGCTGTGGCTGCCCCATCCCTGGCAGTGTTCAAGGCCAGGTTGGACACAGGGGCTTGGAGCAAGCTGCTCTAGTGGAAGGTGTCCCTGCCCGTGGCAGGGGTTGGAGCTGGAGGAGCTTTAAGGTCCCTTCCAACACAAACCAGGCTGGGATTCTGTGAAATAAAGCTCTGACAGTCTGTTGGTCAACAAAGCCTTTGTGCTAAATGGGGACGAGTCATATCTGAGCCTCTGCTCTGCTGAGAATTTAAGTAGGGGTGTAAAGAGCCTGAGTGCAGCTGAGAGGAAGGATCAGGGGTCTTCCTCTCCCCTGAGCACCCAAGGTGCTGCTTGCCTGGGTATCTTGACAAAGCTGATGGAGCAAGTGCGGTACTCAGCTGTCCGCTTCTAGAATCTCAAGCTGCATTATTCACCCTGCACAAGCACACCCAGGTATTCTCAGTGCCTCTTTCTGGATTCATGTAGTTCTTTTCAATAATCTTTGAATTATATTATTCTTCTTTTTTAAATTAGGTTGAGGGTTATTTCTCCCTCTGTTATATTGATTTTCCCACTTCACAAGCCTTCGGTTTAGCCCAGTACCCAATGGGGAAGAAAGACATTCAAAACCACTCAGAAATCCTTTTCTTCCCTCCTCCAGTGCATCTCCTGGACTGTCAGTCTGGTGCCTTCCAGCAGAAAAACAGGTTGACATTGAAAACATCTAAAGCCATCTACATTCTTCTACTTCTTCTTCTCCTTTGACTTTTCTAGATGTCTGGGACATTTTCAATATTTCTACATAGCTTTTTTCTGCCATGGTTTGAGCCAATGCTTTTGACCAAAGTGTCTACCCATCCTTTGTCTTTTCTAAATGACTGGGACAAGGTTATCATTCAATATTTCCACACAGAGGATGCTTTGTTGTGTTTGTTTTCAGCTCCCTTCAATGCAATATTAGATGATCTCTGTGGATGTAAAGGGCTTCCTCAGGGAACACTGAAAAGAAGAGGTATGTGATAGATGGGGAAATACAAAGCAAACTGTCCTGGGCCTGTCTTCCTGGGTAGGTCTCTGCAGGAGAACTGGTCTTGGAGGTGTTGATGCAGCCAGAAGGAGTTTGGGGAACAAATGGTTTTCTTCAAACAGGGTCAGGTGATTTTAAGCATGGACTGAGTCTTCGATAATTCATCCAAATAAGTATCAGTTATTTAATAGCAGGACTGAGACAGCACCATGGTGTTTTGTGTTTAAATTGTGCTAAATGAAAGTAGTTCCCACAAAAAGGAGGCTCAGCCTTGAGGTAAGGCAGTGACCACTGTCTCCATTGCCTGCTTGATAACTGTTCATCCCAAGCGAGCTTGAAGACCTGAGGGAAGGACCAAAGGTTCAATACAGCTCTGGTATCCCCTGCAGTTCTGATACAGTTTTGGTGTCTATAGAATCCTAGAATCATAGAATAGTTAGGGTTGGAAAGGACCTTAAGATCATCCAGTTCCAACCCCCTGCCATGGGCAGGGACACCTCACACTAAACCATATCACCCAAGGCTCTGTCCAACCTGGTCTTGAACACTGCCAGGGATGGAGCATTCACAACTTCCCTGGGCAACCCATTCCAGTGCCTCACCACCCTCACAGGAAGGAATTTCTTCTGTATATCCAACCTAAACTTCCCCTGTTTAAGTTTTAACCCATTACCCCTTGTCCTATCACTACAGTCCCTAATGAAGAGTCCCTCCCCAGCATCCCTATAGGCCCCCTTCAGATACTGGAAGCTGCTCTGAGGTCTCCACGCAGCCTTCTCTTCTCCAGGTTTAACAGCCCCAACTTTCTCAGCCTGTCTTCATACAGGAGGTGCTCCAGTCCCTGATCATCCTCGTGGCCTCCTCTGGACTTGTTCCAACAGTTCCATGTCCTTTTTATGTTGAGGACACCAGAACTGCACACAGTGCTCCAGGTGAGGTCTCACAAGAAGAGAGCAGAGGGGCAGGATCACCTCCTTCGACCTTGCAGCCCAAGATACTGTTGGTTTCTGGGCTGCAAGCACACACTGCTGGCTCATGTTCATTTTCTCATTGACCTGCACCCCCAAGTCCTTCTCTGCAGGGAACAGAAGGCCATGGAGCTGCTTCAAGGAGGCCACGGGATGGGGGCTGGACACATGGGGCTGAGAACACTGGGGCTGTTGGAGAAGAGAAGCTGCTTGGAGACCTCAAACTGCTCAGGAGAGGGACTCGGGAGTGTAGGGATAGGACAAGGGGTGGTGGGTTCAAACTGAAGCAGGTGGGATCCAGATTGGATGTAAGGAAGGAATTCTTTACTGTGAGGGTGCCGAGGTGCTGGCACAGGGTGCCCAGAGAAGCTGTGGCTGCCCCATCCCTGGCAGTGTTCAAGGGCAGGTTGGACACAGGGGCTTGGAGCAAACTGCTCTAGTGGAAGGGGTCCCTGCCCATGGCAGGGGTTGGAAGTTGAGAGCTTTTAGGTCCCTTCCAACATAAACCAGTCTGGGATTCTGTGATACCTGATATGAACATCCAATACATTTATCCTGTGTAAGTGAGCTGGAGCAGTGCTAAGGACTTGTGATAGGCACACATAGGTTAGCATGTGGCCAGAAGTGTGTCCCAACTAAAATCTTCCTGGGATGTGTGGTCCTTACATCTTTTCCTTTTTGGATGCTCAGTACCAGGTCTGTGCTTTGTGGATTTGACCATGTCACATCCCCTTCTGTATGTCATCACATTATTGAGGAGGAAGATGCTCTAAATGAAACAGTAGATGGAGGGGTTTTAATATTTAATCCAAACACACCATTTCTGTTTAATGAACTGTACAATTGCTGGAAGAACATGTACTTGTATAATGACAAACTGAATAAATTTGTGGTTTAAAATAAGCACCTTTGGAAACCGTGGTCTTCTGCAAAGAACTGTGTGTGATGAATAATGAATGAATGCAATGGCAACCAGTCAAAATCTAATTTAAGTTGGTGTGAAGTGAAATGCTCACTTTATAAGCTTTTAATCAAAGTTTCTGATGGAGTTTTCATGAAAAATAGAGACATTTGGACAATTCCCTCAAGAAAAGAGAACACAACATGTGAAGCAACTTATTCAGATAGAATAAGAGAGGGACTCTTCATCAGGGCCTGTAGGGACAGGCCAAGGGGAATGGCTTGAACCTGCCAGAGGAGAGACTGAGATGAGCTCTAAGACAGAAGCTCTTCCCTGTGAGGGTGCTGAGGCGCTGGCACAGGGTGCCCAGAGAAGCTGTGGCTGCCCCATCCCTGGCAGTGTTCAAGGCCAGGTTGGACACAGGGGCTTGGAACAAGCTGCTCCAGTGGAAGGTGTTGGGGTTGGAGCTGGAAGAGCTTTAAGCTCCCTTCCAACACAAACCATTCCATGATTCCATGATTTTGCACAACTGAGGAGGGATGATTCTCATTAACACAATAAAGGAGCTCTTTGCTCCTTTCTGCTCCATTCTTTCATCCTCTGCACACAGGAATACATCAGAGGAGGCTGAATGCAGAGCTGCCGCTGTGTTTAGGGCATTGGGTGGTGGAAAACCCAGTTCCCCTCTCCTTGAGACATCAGGGAGTGCAGCCACAGTAATTGCCATGGCCAGCATCACCTGGGTCCTTCTCACACACCCTCTGCCGAGGGCTCAGGCTCTATTTAAGCTCAGTCCTGGCACTGGGCCCACTTCCAGGGCTGTGCTGTAACTGGGCTTGCTCCTGGTCTGTAACAACCATGAACCTGACTCTCAGTTTCCCCTGGGCTATCAGTGGAAGCTGCTGCTGTGCTCAGGCACAGGGGGACCGTGCTCTGCTTTGTGGTCACTTTCAGCTCCCAGCTCGCCTTCCCATTGGGAATAACTGGTCCTGGCTGCTCCCTTGAGGCACCTTGCATCATGCAAACAGCACAAACAACTCTTAATGAGAGGCAAGACCCTCTGGTGTCCAAGCTAGGGACAAGGCAAGCTCTAATGGAAACTAAGTGTTATAAACATCTCCCCCTCCTTGTCTGTGTCTGTCTCTTAGGGAAAATGACCCCTGTTCAACTGGGTGCTCCAGACAGATTTTGGTTTACTGTACATCAGGCATCCAAATGCAAACTCCTACATCCGGGGGGGGGGGGGGGGAAAGAAGTTAAAATTCTAGGTATAGCCTACAGTGGGTATGCTTAGTCATGATTTCCATGTCCAACTAACGGAAATGATGCTGGGAGTCTTTCTCTTTTATTTTTAGCTATGAAAAACACGTCAGCAGCTGCTCAAACTTCGACTGCAACAGACAGCGTGGTTACCCCAGCTCCAAGCGCAGCAGCTACACCACCCCCAGCAACAAGTACAGTTGCTACTCAAACCACAGTGATAATCACTGCAGCCAAACCAGAGGACCAATTCGTACCAATATCGGTTGCCCCTGTACGCAAGAGAACAAGCAAAAAGGAGGCAAGAAGGGTGAAGCGAGATGAAGAACCAATGAATTCACCACCCGGTCCAGAATCTGATCAGGAGTCATCATCACATGACGAAGAAGAAGAAGAAAAATTGGTAACTTCTCAACCTCGGACCTCAACCGAGCTGCGGAATATGCGAAAAGATTTTACCCGTCAACCAGGGGAGCACATCATCACCTGGTTACTCCGATGCTGGGACAATGGGGCCGATGGTCACGAACTAGAAGGTACAGAAGCTTGCTAGAGAAGGGGGAATTGACAAAGCAATTGCAAGAGAGAAAGTCCCTCAGCCTTTGGAGGCGGCTCTTGGCAGCTGTGAAAGAAAGGTTTCCATACAAGGATGATGTTATGAGTCGTTCGGCCAAGTGGACTACTATAGACAAAGGCATCCAGTCTCTGAGGGAATCAGCCATCGTAGAGATGCTCTATCACATCAAGCCGAATAACGGGGATACACCCATAGATCCAGATGAAGTTGAATGTACACGACCCATGTGGCGAAAACTTACACGGAATGCACCGTCATCATATGCCCATTCATTGGCAACAGTAACCTGGAATGGCATACTACCACTAACAGTGGATGAAATGGTTCATAAACTCCGAGAGTTCGAAGACAATCTCACCCCTTCCATCATCTCAGCTGTGGAAAAACTGTCCCAGTATAGAGGTACCAAGGCCAAGTCATGCCTGACCAACCTGAGTACTTTGAGTAATGTGAGCATTGATGTTTGGATGGACAAGTAGTGGCC